>NW_027263974.1:2370000-2372500 GCF_045866475.1 Madurella fahalii
CCCGACACGGGGAGGTAGTGACAATAAATACTGATACAGGGCTCTTTCGGGTCTTGTAATTGGAATGAGTACAATTTAAATCCCTTAACGAGGAACAATTGGAGGGCAAGTCTGGTGCCAGCAGCCGCGGTAATTCCAGCTCCAATAGCGTATATTAAAGTTGTTGAGGTTAAAAAGCTCGTAGTTGAACCTTGGGCCTAGCCGGCCGGTCCGCCTCACCGCGTGCACTGGCTCGGCTGGGCCTTTCCTTCTGGAGAACCGCATGCCCTTCACTGGGTGTGCCGGGGAACCAGGACTTTTACTCTGAACAAATTAGATCGCTTAAAGAAGGCCTATGCTCGAATACATTAGCATGGAATAATAGAATAGGACGTGTGGTTCTATTTTGTTGGTTTCTAGGACCGCCGTAATGATTAATAGGGACAGTCGGGGGCATCAGTATTCAATTGTCAGAGGTGAAATTCTTGGATTTATTGAAGACTAACTACTGCGAAAGCATTTGCCAAGGATGTTTTCATTAATCAGGAACGAAAGTTAGGGGATCGAAGACGATCAGATACCGTCGTAGTCTTAACCATAAACTATGCCGATTAGGGATCGGACGGTGTTATTTTTTGACCCGTTCGGCACCTTACGATAAATCAAAATGTTTGGGCTCCTGGGGGAGTATGGTCGCAAGGCTGAAACTTAAAGAAATTGACGGAAGGGCACCACCAGGGGTGGAGCCTGCGGCTTAATTTGACTCAACACGGGGAAACTCACCAGGTCCAGACACGATGAGGATTGACAGATTGAGAGCTCTTTCTTGATTTCGTGGGTGGTGGTGCATGGCCGTTCTTAGTTGGTGGAGTGATTTGTCTGCTTAATTGCGATAACGAACGAGACCTTAACCTGCTAAATAGCCCGTATTGCTTTGGCAGTACGCCGGCTTCTTAGAGGGACTATCGGCTCAAGCCGATGGAAGTTTGAGGCAATAACAGGTCTGTGATGCCCTTAGATGTTCTGGGCCGCACGCGCGCTACACTGACAGAGCCAGCGAGTACTCCCTTGGCCGGAAGGCCCGGGTAATCTTGTTAAACTCTGTCGTGCTGGGGATAGAGCATTGCAATTATTGCTCTTCAACGAGGAATCCCTAGTAAGCGCAAGTCATCAGCTTGCGTTGATTACGTCCCTGCCCTTTGTACACACCGCCCGTCGCTACTACCGATTGAATGGCTCAGTGAGGCTTTCGGACTGGCCCAGAGAGGTCGGCAACGACCACTCAGGGCCGGAAAGTTATCCAAACTCGGTCATTTAGAGGAAGTAAAAGTCGTAACAAGGTCTCCGTTGGTGAACCAGCGGAGGGATCATTACAGAGTTGCAAAACTCCCAAACCATTGTGAACCTACCCAAAACCGTTGCTTCGGCGGGTGGCTCCCGGGTCTCTCGGGTTGCCCCTCGGCCCCCCACGGGGCGCCCGCCGGAGGTACATAAACCCTGTACTTTGTATGGCCTCTCTGAGTCTCTGTACTGAATAAGTCAAAACTTTCAACAACGGATCTCTTGGTTCTGGCATCGATGAAGAACGCAGCGAAATGCGATAAGTAATGTGAATTGCAGAATTCAGTGAATCATCGAATCTTTGAACGCACATTGCGCCCGCCAGCATTCTGGCGGGCATGCCTGTTCGAGCGTCATTTCAACCATCGAGCCCTCGGGCTTGTGTTGGGGACCTGCGGCTGCCCGCAGGCCCTGAAAACCAGTGGCGGGCTCGCTGTCACTCCGAGCGTAGTAGTATCACCTCGCTCAGGGCGTGCTGCGGGTTCCGGCCGTTAAACGACCCATTTACCCCAAGGTTGACCTCGGATCAGGTAGGAATACCCGCTGAACTTAAGCATATCAATAAGCGGAGGAAAAGAAACCAACAGGGATTGCCCTAGTAACGGCGAGTGAAGCGGCAACAGCTCAAATTTGAAATCTGGCTTCGGCCCGAGTTGTAATTTGTAGAGGAAGCTTTTGGCACGGCACCTTCTGAGTCCCCTGGAACGGGGCGCCATAGAGGGTGAGAGCCCCGTATAGTTGGATGCCTAGCCTCTGTAAAGCTCCTTCGACGAGTCGAGTAGTTTGGGAATGCTGCTCAAAATGGGAGGTAAATTTCTTCTAAAGCTAAATACCGGCCAGAGACCGATAGCGCACAAGTAGAGTGATCGAAAGATGAAAAGCACTTTGAAAAGAGGGTTAAATAGCACGTGAAATTGTTGAAAGGGAAGCGCTTGTGACCAGACTTGCGCCGGGCTGATCATCCGGTGTTCTCACCGGTGCACTCTGCCCGGCTCAGGCCAGCATCGGTTCTCGCGGGGGGACAAAGGCCCTGGGAACGTAGCTCCTCCGGGAGTGTTATAGCCCAGGGCGCAATGCCCTCGCGGGGACCGAGGCTCGCGCTCTGCAAGGATGCTGGCGTAATGGTCACCAGCGACCCGTCTTGAAACACGGACCAAGGAGTCAAGGTTTTGCGCGAGTG
>NW_027263974.1:2392500-2397500 GCF_045866475.1 Madurella fahalii
AAGCTATATAGTATCTCTATAGAAAGGCTGTTTTTAATAATATAGACTAAAGGTACTAATATATATATTAGTTAGAATATAGTTGAGAGTAAAGATAGCTAGAGTAAATTAAGTAGTATCTAAATTAATAAAGTTTAAATAGGATATAGAGATAGATCTCTCTCTATTTAGAGTAAGATTACTTTATAAATAAGAGAGTTATATTTGCTAAGTCTATAATATATATAGAAGAAGGGAAGAAATATTAAATTAGATTATTTTTACTATAATACTTTAAAGTTTAAATAACTAAGATTTTACTTCATTGTTATATTTATTAGATTATAATATCTATTAATATTATCTATTGTTATTCTTCTTATACTACTTTTATCTAAGATAGAATGTATTAAATCTTTCTACTGTTAAATACATAGGAAAATTGCTATTAATATTAACTAGTAAAAGATATAGTTATTACTTTAGTATTTACTATTAATATAGATTGTTATCAGAGTAAATACTTCTTTAAAATATATCTTTTCTAGAGTAAGTTTACTCAAGGTAGGTCTTCTCTAGGGTAGGTCTTCTCTAGGGTAGATGTTTCTAGAGTAGGTGTCTCTAAGGTAGGTCGTTCTCTAGGGTAAGTCAAACTCTAGGGTAGATATCTCTAGGGTAGGTCAAACTCTAGGGTAGGTCAAACTCTAGGGTAGATATCTCTAGGGTAGGTCAAACTCTAGAGGTAGGTGTCTCTAGGATAGGTCGTTCTCTAGGGTAGGTTGTTCTCTAGAGTAGGTCGTTCTCTAGGGTAGGTTGTTCTCTAGAGTAGGTCGTTCTCTAGGGTAGGTTGTTCTCTAGGGTAGGTCGTTCTCTAGGGTAGGTGTCTCTAGGGTAGGTTGGTCTCTAGGGTAGGTCTTTCTCTAAGGTAGGTCTTTCTCTAGGGTAGGTGTCTCTAGGGTAGGTTGTTCTCTAGGATCAGGTTGTTGGGTAGCTTACTTAGTAAGAGGTAATCGCACTTGTTCCGGGGTTCGTGTGAGCCGTCTCCGTGGTTGCGAGGCTGCGAGCCCATTTTTAGCGAAACCCATACAAATGAGTTTTGCGGGATTGGAAAACTCGCCCAAAAGCCCGCCGGCCCGTGCGTGGTGCTGCACCCTGGTCGGTGGGTATGTGAGAGAGAGCAGAAGCAGTGCAGCGCCGGGTAGCCGGGGGGCCAATCTGCGAGGGGAGGTCGTCGGCAAGCCCTACAAGGCTCTCTGGGCACGTCGCACTTGTTCCGGGGTTCGTGCGAGCCGTTCTCGTGGTTGCGAGGCCGCGAGCCCATTTTTAGCGAAACCCATACAAATGAGTTTTGCGGGATTGGAAAACTCGCCCAAAAGCCCGCCGGCCCGTGCGCGGTGCTGTACCCTGGTCGGTGAGTCTGTGAGAGAGAGCAAGCAAAAAAGCCAGCTCCTGTGGGGAGGATGTCCGGGTCGCCCTGGGCACCTCTCCACGGCAGCCTTCGCAGGTCGCTTTAGTCCCATTTCATCAGTCGCCGCTCTCGCGTGGTGCCCTACGGTCTGCCGGGGTACTGACGATTGCGGCGAGCACCACCCCAGCCCGTGGCCGCCCTGGCGCTTGACCGCCTGGCGGGCGCGGCATCTGGGAAGACTCCTTTCAGGCGCAAGGGAAGACCCCGTGTGCGCCGAGGGGTGGGCTCTGTGGGTGCATGGCGGTTCGCCAGACCTCTACAAAGCCACCGGGGGTACCTACCGGTTGGGGATGCCGCACGGCTGAACCTCCCGGTCGGGCCTCCTCTTGGGGCGCCTAGGCGGTGTCTTCGGGGGCGCTCTCGCTCCCCCGCTCTCGCCTGCCAACAGCGCTCTGGGGAATTCAGGAGGGGAAAGCAGATGTGTCCCGCGGCGAGACCGGCGAACGCCGGACGAGCAGCGCGGCCACGCGGGCCCCGTGCCCGCCGACCCAGTAACTTGAGAACTCTTCCGCTCTGAAACACGGGCGGTTGGCCTTAACCGGCACACGATAGTTACCTGGTTGATTCTGCCAGTAGTCATATGCTTGTCTCAAAGATTAAGCCATGCATGTCTAAGTATAAGCAATTATACCGCGAAACTGCGAATGGCTCATTAAATCAGTTATCGTTTATTTGATAGTACCTTACTACATGGATAACCGTGGTAATTCTAGAGCTAATACATGCTGAAAATCCCGACTTCGGAAGGGATGTATTTATTAGATTAAAAACCAATGCCCTTCGGGGCTCTCTGGTGATTCATAATAACTTCTCGAATCGCACGGCCTTGCGCCGGCGATGGTTCATTCAAATTTCTGCCCTATCAACTTTCGACGGCTGGGTCTTGGCCAGCCATGGTGACAACGGGTAACGGAGGGTTAGGGCTCGACCCCGGAGAAGGAGCCTGAGAAACGGCTACTACATCCAAGGAAGGCAGCAGGCGCGCAAATTACCCAATCCCGACACGGGGAGGTAGTGACAATAAATACTGATACAGGGCTCTTTCGGGTCTTGTAATTGGAATGAGTACAATTTAAATCCCTTAACGAGGAACAATTGGAGGGCAAGTCTGGTGCCAGCAGCCGCGGTAATTCCAGCTCCAATAGCGTATATTAAAGTTGTTGAGGTTAAAAAGCTCGTAGTTGAACCTTGGGCCTAGCCGGCCGGTCCGCCTCACCGCGTGCACTGGCTCGGCTGGGCCTTTCCTTCTGGAGAACCGCATGCCCTTCACTGGGTGTGCCGGGGAACCAGGACTTTTACTCTGAACAAATTAGATCGCTTAAAGAAGGCCTATGCTCGAATACATTAGCATGGAATAATAGAATAGGACGTGTGGTTCTATTTTGTTGGTTTCTAGGACCGCCGTAATGATTAATAGGGACAGTCGGGGGCATCAGTATTCAATTGTCAGAGGTGAAATTCTTGGATTTATTGAAGACTAACTACTGCGAAAGCATTTGCCAAGGATGTTTTCATTAATCAGGAACGAAAGTTAGGGGATCGAAGACGATCAGATACCGTCGTAGTCTTAACCATAAACTATGCCGATTAGGGATCGGACGGTGTTATTTTTTGACCCGTTCGGCACCTTACGATAAATCAAAATGTTTGGGCTCCTGGGGGAGTATGGTCGCAAGGCTGAAACTTAAAGAAATTGACGGAAGGGCACCACCAGGGGTGGAGCCTGCGGCTTAATTTGACTCAACACGGGGAAACTCACCAGGTCCAGACACGATGAGGATTGACAGATTGAGAGCTCTTTCTTGATTTCGTGGGTGGTGGTGCATGGCCGTTCTTAGTTGGTGGAGTGATTTGTCTGCTTAATTGCGATAACGAACGAGACCTTAACCTGCTAAATAGCCCGTATTGCTTTGGCAGTACGCCGGCTTCTTAGAGGGACTATCGGCTCAAGCCGATGGAAGTTTGAGGCAATAACAGGTCTGTGATGCCCTTAGATGTTCTGGGCCGCACGCGCGCTACACTGACAGAGCCAGCGAGTACTCCCTTGGCCGGAAGGCCCGGGTAATCTTGTTAAACTCTGTCGTGCTGGGGATAGAGCATTGCAATTATTGCTCTTCAACGAGGAATCCCTAGTAAGCGCAAGTCATCAGCTTGCGTTGATTACGTCCCTGCCCTTTGTACACACCGCCCGTCGCTACTACCGATTGAATGGCTCAGTGAGGCTTTCGGACTGGCCCAGAGAGGTCGGCAACGACCACTCAGGGCCGGAAAGTTATCCAAACTCGGTCATTTAGAGGAAGTAAAAGTCGTAACAAGGTCTCCGTTGGTGAACCAGCGGAGGGATCATTACAGAGTTGCAAAACTCCCAAACCATTGTGAACCTACCCAAAACCGTTGCTTCGGCGGGTGGCTCCCGGGTCTCTCGGGTTGCCCCTCGGCCCCCCACGGGGCGCCCGCCGGAGGTACATAAACCCTGTACTTTGTATGGCCTCTCTGAGTCTCTGTACTGAATAAGTCAAAACTTTCAACAACGGATCTCTTGGTTCTGGCATCGATGAAGAACGCAGCGAAATGCGATAAGTAATGTGAATTGCAGAATTCAGTGAATCATCGAATCTTTGAACGCACATTGCGCCCGCCAGCATTCTGGCGGGCATGCCTGTTCGAGCGTCATTTCAACCATCGAGCCCTCGGGCTTGTGTTGGGGACCTGCGGCTGCCCGCAGGCCCTGAAAACCAGTGGCGGGCTCGCTGTCACTCCGAGCGTAGTAGTATCACCTCGCTCAGGGCGTGCTGCGGGTTCCGGCCGTTAAACGACCCATTTACCCCAAGGTTGACCTCGGATCAGGTAGGAATACCCGCTGAACTTAAGCATATCAATAAGCGGAGGAAAAGAAACCAACAGGGATTGCCCTAGTAACGGCGAGTGAAGCGGCAACAGCTCAAATTTGAAATCTGGCTTCGGCCCGAGTTGTAATTTGTAGAGGAAGCTTTTGGCACGGCACCTTCTGAGTCCCCTGGAACGGGGCGCCATAGAGGGTGAGAGCCCCGTATAGTTGGATGCCTAGCCTCTGTAAAGCTCCTTCGACGAGTCGAGTAGTTTGGGAATGCTGCTCAAAATGGGAGGTAAATTTCTTCTAAAGCTAAATACCGGCCAGAGACCGATAGCGCACAAGTAGAGTGATCGAAAGATGAAAAGCACTTTGAAAAGAGGGTTAAATAGCACGTGAAATTGTTGAAAGGGAAGCGCTTGTGACCAGACTTGCGCCGGGCTGATCATCCGGTGTTCTCACCGGTGCACTCTGCCCGGCTCAGGCCAGCATCGGTTCTCGCGGGGGGACAAAGGCCCTGGGAACGTAGCTCCTCCGGGAGTGTTATAGCCCAGGGCGCAATGCCCTCGCGGGGACCGAGGCTCGCGCTCTGCAAGGATGCTGGCGTAATGGTCACCAGCGACCCGTCTTGAAACACGGACCAAGGAGTCAAGGTTTTGCGCGAGTGTTTGGGTGTAAAACCCGCACGCGTAATGAAAGTGAACGTAGGTGAGAGCTTCGGCG
>NW_027263974.1:2402500-2405000 GCF_045866475.1 Madurella fahalii
GGCGGTTCGCCAGACCTCTACAAAGCCACCGGGGGTACCTACCGGTTGGGGATGCCGCACGGCTGAACCTCCCGGTCGGGCCTCCTCTTGGGGCGCCTAGGCGGTGTCTTCGGGGGCGCTCTCGCTCCCCCGCTCTCGCCTGCCAACAGCGCTCTGGGGAATTCAGGAGGGGAAAGCAGATGTGTCCCGCGGCGAGACCGGCGAACGCCGGACGAGCAGCGCGGCCACGCGGGCCCCGTGCCCGCCGACCCAGTAACTTGAGAACTCTTCCGCTCTGAAACACGGGCGGTTGGCCTTAACCGGCACACGATAGTTACCTGGTTGATTCTGCCAGTAGTCATATGCTTGTCTCAAAGATTAAGCCATGCATGTCTAAGTATAAGCAATTATACCGCGAAACTGCGAATGGCTCATTAAATCAGTTATCGTTTATTTGATAGTACCTTACTACATGGATAACCGTGGTAATTCTAGAGCTAATACATGCTGAAAATCCCGACTTCGGAAGGGATGTATTTATTAGATTAAAAACCAATGCCCTTCGGGGCTCTCTGGTGATTCATAATAACTTCTCGAATCGCACGGCCTTGCGCCGGCGATGGTTCATTCAAATTTCTGCCCTATCAACTTTCGACGGCTGGGTCTTGGCCAGCCATGGTGACAACGGGTAACGGAGGGTTAGGGCTCGACCCCGGAGAAGGAGCCTGAGAAACGGCTACTACATCCAAGGAAGGCAGCAGGCGCGCAAATTACCCAATCCCGACACGGGGAGGTAGTGACAATAAATACTGATACAGGGCTCTTTCGGGTCTTGTAATTGGAATGAGTACAATTTAAATCCCTTAACGAGGAACAATTGGAGGGCAAGTCTGGTGCCAGCAGCCGCGGTAATTCCAGCTCCAATAGCGTATATTAAAGTTGTTGAGGTTAAAAAGCTCGTAGTTGAACCTTGGGCCTAGCCGGCCGGTCCGCCTCACCGCGTGCACTGGCTCGGCTGGGCCTTTCCTTCTGGAGAACCGCATGCCCTTCACTGGGTGTGCCGGGGAACCAGGACTTTTACTCTGAACAAATTAGATCGCTTAAAGAAGGCCTATGCTCGAATACATTAGCATGGAATAATAGAATAGGACGTGTGGTTCTATTTTGTTGGTTTCTAGGACCGCCGTAATGATTAATAGGGACAGTCGGGGGCATCAGTATTCAATTGTCAGAGGTGAAATTCTTGGATTTATTGAAGACTAACTACTGCGAAAGCATTTGCCAAGGATGTTTTCATTAATCAGGAACGAAAGTTAGGGGATCGAAGACGATCAGATACCGTCGTAGTCTTAACCATAAACTATGCCGATTAGGGATCGGACGGTGTTATTTTTTGACCCGTTCGGCACCTTACGATAAATCAAAATGTTTGGGCTCCTGGGGGAGTATGGTCGCAAGGCTGAAACTTAAAGAAATTGACGGAAGGGCACCACCAGGGGTGGAGCCTGCGGCTTAATTTGACTCAACACGGGGAAACTCACCAGGTCCAGACACGATGAGGATTGACAGATTGAGAGCTCTTTCTTGATTTCGTGGGTGGTGGTGCATGGCCGTTCTTAGTTGGTGGAGTGATTTGTCTGCTTAATTGCGATAACGAACGAGACCTTAACCTGCTAAATAGCCCGTATTGCTTTGGCAGTACGCCGGCTTCTTAGAGGGACTATCGGCTCAAGCCGATGGAAGTTTGAGGCAATAACAGGTCTGTGATGCCCTTAGATGTTCTGGGCCGCACGCGCGCTACACTGACAGAGCCAGCGAGTACTCCCTTGGCCGGAAGGCCCGGGTAATCTTGTTAAACTCTGTCGTGCTGGGGATAGAGCATTGCAATTATTGCTCTTCAACGAGGAATCCCTAGTAAGCGCAAGTCATCAGCTTGCGTTGATTACGTCCCTGCCCTTTGTACACACCGCCCGTCGCTACTACCGATTGAATGGCTCAGTGAGGCTTTCGGACTGGCCCAGAGAGGTCGGCAACGACCACTCAGGGCCGGAAAGTTATCCAAACTCGGTCATTTAGAGGAAGTAAAAGTCGTAACAAGGTCTCCGTTGGTGAACCAGCGGAGGGATCATTACAGAGTTGCAAAACTCCCAAACCATTGTGAACCTACCCAAAACCGTTGCTTCGGCGGGTGGCTCCCGGGTCTCTCGGGTTGCCCCTCGGCCCCCCACGGGGCGCCCGCCGGAGGTACATAAACCCTGTACTTTGTATGGCCTCTCTGAGTCTCTGTACTGAATAAGTCAAAACTTTCAACAACGGATCTCTTGGTTCTGGCATCGATGAAGAACGCAGCGAAATGCGATAAGTAATGTGAATTGCAGAATTCAGTGAATCATCGAATCTTTGAACGCACATTGCGCCCGCCAGCATTCTGGCGGGCATGCCTGTTCGAGCGTCATTTCAACCATCGAGCCCTCGGGCTTGTGTTGGGGACCTGCGGCTGCCCGCAGGCCCTGAAAACCAG
>NW_027263974.1:2427500-2430000 GCF_045866475.1 Madurella fahalii
ACGGCTGAACCTCCCGGTCGGGCCTCCTCTTGGGGCGCCTAGGCGGTGTCTTCGGGGGCGCTCTCGCTCCCCCGCTCTCGCCTGCCAACAGCGCTCTGGGGAATTCAGGAGGGGAAAGCAGATGTGTCCCGCGGCGAGACCGGCGAACGCCGGACGAGCAGCGCGGCCACGCGGGCCCCGTGCCCGCCGACCCAGTAACTTGAGAACTCTTCCGCTCTGAAACACGGGCGGTTGGCCTTAACCGGCACACGATAGTTACCTGGTTGATTCTGCCAGTAGTCATATGCTTGTCTCAAAGATTAAGCCATGCATGTCTAAGTATAAGCAATTATACCGCGAAACTGCGAATGGCTCATTAAATCAGTTATCGTTTATTTGATAGTACCTTACTACATGGATAACCGTGGTAATTCTAGAGCTAATACATGCTGAAAATCCCGACTTCGGAAGGGATGTATTTATTAGATTAAAAACCAATGCCCTTCGGGGCTCTCTGGTGATTCATAATAACTTCTCGAATCGCACGGCCTTGCGCCGGCGATGGTTCATTCAAATTTCTGCCCTATCAACTTTCGACGGCTGGGTCTTGGCCAGCCATGGTGACAACGGGTAACGGAGGGTTAGGGCTCGACCCCGGAGAAGGAGCCTGAGAAACGGCTACTACATCCAAGGAAGGCAGCAGGCGCGCAAATTACCCAATCCCGACACGGGGAGGTAGT
This sequence comes from Madurella fahalii, assembly GCF_045866475.1. Lineage (NCBI taxonomy): Eukaryota > Fungi > Ascomycota > Sordariomycetes > Sordariales > Madurella > Madurella fahalii. Next base: position 2,428,220 of record NW_027263974.1, read on the forward strand.
GACAATAAATACTGATACAGGGCTCTTTCGGGTCTTGTAATTGGAATGAGTACAATTTAAATCCCTTAACGAGGAACAATTGGAGGGCAAGTCTGGTGCCAGCAGCCGCGGTAATTCCAGCTCCAATAGCGTATATTAAAGTTGTTGAGGTTAAAAAGCTCGTAGTTGAACCTTGGGCCTAGCCGGCCGGTCCGCCTCACCGCGTGCACTGGCTCGGCTGGGCCTTTCCTTCTGGAGAACCGCATGCCCTTCACTGGGTGTGCCGGGGAACCAGGACTTTTACTCTGAACAAATTAGATCGCTTAAAGAAGGCCTATGCTCGAATACATTAGCATGGAATAATAGAATAGGACGTGTGGTTCTATTTTGTTGGTTTCTAGGACCGCCGTAATGATTAATAGGGACAGTCGGGGGCATCAGTATTCAATTGTCAGAGGTGAAATTCTTGGATTTATTGAAGACTAACTACTGCGAAAGCATTTGCCAAGGATGTTTTCATTAATCAGGAACGAAAGTTAGGGGATCGAAGACGATCAGATACCGTCGTAGTCTTAACCATAAACTATGCCGATTAGGGATCGGACGGTGTTATTTTTTGACCCGTTCGGCACCTTACGATAAATCAAAATGTTTGGGCTCCTGGGGGAGTATGGTCGCAAGGCTGAAACTTAAAGAAATTGACGGAAGGGCACCACCAGGGGTGGAGCCTGCGGCTTAATTTGACTCAACACGGGGAAACTCACCAGGTCCAGACACGATGAGGATTGACAGATTGAGAGCTCTTTCTTGATTTCGTGGGTGGTGGTGCATGGCCGTTCTTAGTTGGTGGAGTGATTTGTCTGCTTAATTGCGATAACGAACGAGACCTTAACCTGCTAAATAGCCCGTATTGCTTTGGCAGTACGCCGGCTTCTTAGAGGGACTATCGGCTCAAGCCGATGGAAGTTTGAGGCAATAACAGGTCTGTGATGCCCTTAGATGTTCTGGGCCGCACGCGCGCTACACTGACAGAGCCAGCGAGTACTCCCTTGGCCGGAAGGCCCGGGTAATCTTGTTAAACTCTGTCGTGCTGGGGATAGAGCATTGCAATTATTGCTCTTCAACGAGGAATCCCTAGTAAGCGCAAGTCATCAGCTTGCGTTGATTACGTCCCTGCCCTTTGTACACACCGCCCGTCGCTACTACCGATTGAATGGCTCAGTGAGGCTTTCGGACTGGCCCAGAGAGGTCGGCAACGACCACTCAGGGCCGGAAAGTTATCCAAACTCGGTCATTTAGAGGAAGTAAAAGTCGTAACAAGGTCTCCGTTGGTGAACCAGCGGAGGGATCATTACAGAGTTGCAAAACTCCCAAACCATTGTGAACCTACCCAAAACCGTTGCTTCGGCGGGTGGCTCCCGGGTCTCTCGGGTTGCCCCTCGGCCCCCCACGGGGCGCCCGCCGGAGGTACATAAACCCTGTACTTTGTATGGCCTCTCTGAGTCTCTGTACTGAATAAGTCAAAACTTTCAACAACGGATCTCTTGGTTCTGGCATCGATGAAGAACGCAGCGAAATGCGATAAGTAATGTGAATTGCAGAATTCAGTGAATCATCGAATCTTTGAACGCACATTGCGCCCGCCAGCATTCTGGCGGGCATGCCTGTTCGAGCGTCATTTCAACCATCGAGCCCTCGGGCTTGTGTTGGGGACCTGCGGCTGCCCGCAGGCCCTGAAAACCAGTGGCGGGCTCGCTGTCACTCCGAGCGTAGTAGTATCACCTCGCTCAGGGCGTGCTGCG